>NC_134705.1:163888753-163901253 GCF_043290135.1 Rhipicephalus microplus | reverse complement strand
CCTGTATTTGTCACAGTCGCCTCTTCCACCATTTTTTTCCCACGCTCAGTGTCATCCGAAACGGCGCTTCGTTCAGCCTACCTGTAGTGCCATTAGTGTTGCTCGCAAAAACGATTGCCAATAATGTATGAAGGCCGTCCGCCCCCTACTGGGTACACGGGAGCAGTGACTTCACCGAACATCATGTCGAACAGAAAATCTTGATCACAGTGTCTACACACTACGGTGTTGGTAGTCCTGTGCTCCGTATACAAAAGTAACCTAGTTTACGGTGTCGCGCTTGAGTATGCATTTCTCCATGGCTCCCAACTGCAGGCTTTAGTCACTTTCTTAGTTTCATGAGGCTCCATGTGAGCTGGTGGACAGTCACTACAATGTCATAACTGCAGAGAACATGTCATCCTTGCATACGACATGTAAGGCAACTCGTTGAACATCCTTTCGTGCAATAAATCCACATAATTAGCTTCATCTGGGACGGCAAGGATGGGTATGTCCTATGCCAAAACCCCATCGATGCCTAAATCGACCTTTTTGCCGCAGGCACAGTGCCATTCCCTAAAACATACACGGGTGTTGTTTCGGCGATGATTTGTAAGACACGTCGCGCTGCTGCGAGATTACGCAAGAAACAGCCAGGAGTACCTGTGTCAATGAGCCCAACTGCCGTGAACCTCCCATTCAACTTCCTTCAGCAAAGCGCTTACGGAATTTATTGCACATGCTCACTCTGTTACTGTTAGCATCATTGCGCTGCGACACCGCGTTGCAGTGACGCTATGTACGGTCTGTTCCGTTGTAGCGAATACACTTCATCGGCCATTTCGGTTGCGGACAGTGTCTCGCTGTATGGCTGCATGCAACGCATTCACATTCTGAGCACATGCTTCGTCGCTCGCCGCCCTACTGTGACGCGTTATACCATTGTGTTATTGCCTTTCACGTTAAATACTTTCAAATTGTTTAACGGCGCTCAAAGGTGTCGTCGTCGTCGTTGTGACTTTTCCCGTGCAACATCGTGCTGAGTTGCCAAACGTGTATAGTCCTGTGATTATCTGTTCATGATTGTGACAGCAATCCAAGTTCACCTCTGTGCACAAGCCCAGCTTGGCGCGGAAATAAACTACCGAGCTTTCGTGGCGTTGTTGAACGTGTTCGTGCATTTTGCGCCAGGGTAGCGCCGCGCGCACCTGACTCACAAAGGTCCTAAGAAAGCGCTCTAGAAAATTCCTCCAAGTTTTGGTGTCGGATCTCCTTAAACGCAGTCAATCTCTCGCCGGTATAGTCAAACGTGACTTTGTGGTCTCGACGACGAATGACCATGAAAGGATCAGGCAAGTTGTGCAGCGTGGCAGTTATTCGGATATTTCTGATTCAACTCCTTGCTGAGTGTGTGTACTCGCAGCAGTCAAAGCTTGGTATGTTCTTGCTGAGGTCGGGCATTACCTGGAACGCAGCGAGTAGTAGTAGTAGTACTAAACATTTATTTAGAAAAAAAAAGAGAAGTTGCTAGAAGACCAACCTCTAGTGGGTCAGCCTCCCTGCAGTACTAGGTGGAGTCCCTTGTCATGGACCCCATTGGTCGTGTTCACAGTCTTGGAACGCTGGACCACGGCTCAATGGGCCGCAAGGTCCTGGCAACCGAGCAGGGCCTCCTTTCACTCCTCGTTTGTTGGATTTGGGTTCAGGAGTAAAGAAGGATTGAGCTGGCATGCCCATACCTTGTGGTAGCTGGGAATCGACCAGGCATTCCTGAGGACACGGGCTGTTGCGTCGCCGGCGGAGCCATGTGCTCGAGGAACGCCGTCGGGACGCGGTCCTTTTCCGTAAGTGCATTCGACAGTTCGTGCATGCCATATTAATTTGTGAAACTCTATGGCGCTCGGTAACACCGTCGCCTCAGTCGGCACCTACGGGAGAATATGTCTCCCGTAGAGCCCCACCAGCTAGCACCACTCTCGTCGTCACTGTCGGCTGGGGCGTCTACACTGATTTTCCTTCCTGTTCATGATGCCTCTCCCTTCGTAAGGCCCAGTAATTCCACTTATGAGACGTTATAAATCCTAGACTCACAATCACACGTTGGCTTGTTTGAATAAACGCTTGTTTTAATAAGTTGAAAGGAAGAATAACGCCAACAGGAAAAAGTGAAAAACGCAAACCCTTCAGTTCGTCGCACGGGGGACGACACACAGCGTTCGTCGAACCGACGCACTGTATCTCGCGCACACACGTGCAGTCACAGAGGGCTCGCACGTAATGTGTGGCGCTAGCTATCTGCTACAAAAATGGATAACACCTGTGTGGTCAATTATGTCGGTAGCTTCCTTACTGTAATGACCGGCACCATGCATGTATGACCCTGTTGCAAGTAAACTCAACTTCAAGACGAACGTTTTGGATGCCTCATCAAACCCAAAAAACTGACCCTCGGCGGTGAGGAAGTCAACACACAGGGACGACAAAAAGAAAAAAAAAACACTTATGCAATGACGTCGCAGGTTGCCAAAACTTGTGAGGCCGCTGCCGTTAGATCACGCGGCGTAACACGATGACGTCATCACAGGACGTAATCGCTTTAACGTGGGCAGTGCAAAACGATGTTAGAATGGGAAAGCTTTTGTGGGAAGGAGGAAGCGATCATAGCAATCGACTGACGAAAAGTTGGCCTTTGCCTTCGAGTAGGGGTGTGTGATAGTCGATAATTGCAGATAGTGAATCGAATAGCGTTTTATTCGATTATGCACTCGAATTGTATAGTGTGTATTAAAAAAACTAATGTTTTTCAAATAGTAGCTTTAATAATAGGTTTTAATAATAATAACTAATAATTTTTTAATAGAGACGTGCAACTCCAGCATTCAATTACCAAGATGTACAGATAGTCAAGGTTTAACTGGGTTATCGGCGCTACAATGACTATATCCCGACCGTGTTTTCGCTTAGAACTCCAGTATTACCGAAGCGACAGAGTAGTCAATCCGCTGTCTTCCCCCTAAGAGGGGCGTCACAACACAGTTCCTCGCGACCACAATAAAGTTCTCTGTTTGTTTGTCTTAGAAGAAGAACAAAACTTTATTTGTGCAGAATACTGCGTTACCGCTAAATTTGAGCAACGCTGCGTGGTCAACCTCATATTCCGAGGCGCCGCGTGCTCTCACCATCAATTCAGCCCTCCCAGCTAACCTAAGCTGATCCCCGAGGGCAGAGCTGGACAGCACTGCCTCCCACCGCAATCTTCTGTTATCGCCTTTTTGCTCTTTAGTGGGACCCGTACGTTCCTATGTGATGTGTGAGAGCGTTTGTGTGTTCTCGCACCACGGGCATACGTCTTTGTGTGTTGTGGGGAGTACACGAATGTATTCTGTGGATGTTTATTTATATGTGTTCGTTCAGAGCCAACGGAACACCCCCGAATACACGGCCGAAAGGTTCTTGTGCGATTCTGGCTAGGGTCTCCGCAATTGTCTGTAATACTGCGTAATCGCTTTGTAACTGGTATCGATGGGTGTTGGGTCGGTGCGGCCATCGGCAGCTCGGTAATTAGTGAAACCTCGAGCCGCGTCACCTGCATACAGGTTCCCAGCAACACTATCGTGTTCCGGGGCCAAGGTTGCTGTTTTGGTATGGCTGATGGTTCTTTCACTCTGAGTACTTTTTTGCACTTTTGCTACTTTCTTTCTTCTAATAATTTCTACATGGCCTGAGGATCTTTCATAGTTGTCAGCGCAGCGTTGTTTGCCCGCCTTCCCTTATAGCTAAGACAATGACAATCTCATCTGCTTCTATGGTGGTTGTTCGAGAAACCGAAGCACAGGCCGTCATACCACCTCCTTTGTTTGCGAAACCGCCACCATATTTTTTTTACATGCGGAGGATTTCTTGGTGAACTTCGGCTACTTTGAGCGTATCTATCTATCTATCTATCTATCTATCTATCTATCTATCTATCTATCTATCTATCTATCTATCTATCTATCTATCTATCTATCTATCTATCTATCTATCTATCTATCTATCTATCTATCTATCTATCTATCGGTCTGTCTGTCTGTCTGTCTGTCTGTCTGTCTGTCTGTCTGTCTGTCTGTCTGTCTGTCTGTCTGTCTGTCTGTCTGTCTGTCCTCTTACGACTTTTAGCTCTCCTGGCCGTTTCAAATATGGTATCAATACCAAACTTGGTATGTCTTTACATGACTGCATGACGAGCATAAGTGCCTAGTCATACCATGGAAATCATGACATATATGTAATGAAAATCATGAGTAACGTTGCATGGTATCTCTGCTCTTGTGGGGGATTTGTTTACGTGACACGTTGCACAACTGGTATGGTATGACATGACTACATGGAGAACACAATCAACAGACTCTAACACGAAAATCATGACATGCGTGTCATGGTGTAACATGACTACATGCCACAATTATGATGCGCTCGTGGCCCTTGTGTTCTGCGCCCGTGGCCCTTGTGGCCTGGTGTTCCATCCCCTGGCTACTGCATTGCATGGATGCATGTTGCCCTCAGTGTACGTACGCCGTCCTGGTTGCTTTAGATATTGTCAAGACGTATGACAGCGTATAGAGCACGCCATCTTAGTAAATTCCTTAGCGTTAACGTTCGCAGAATGGAGCCTCCTCTTAGCAAATAAAAACGCAAACAAGCAAAAAGAGTTGCTCAGGTATCAGTTCTCTCACTTATCTTCTGTAATGTATTACTAAGCTCCGTTCCTTCTCACAAAGACGTGTACGTATACGAGGATGACACTGCAATATGTGCATCTGTATTTGTATACATTAACTGTGTAAACTTCTACAGCTATATGTGAATGTGATCGAAATAGTGGTAAACAGTCTGTGTTTATTCCTCAATATTAGCGAAAATGCTCTTCATTGCTTTCTATTGGCTTTTTTCGTGGGAAGCATGGCGCTCTTACGTGTCGCTGTTATGCTAACCACCATAAAGCTGTTACGGACGCATACCAATGCCTCCTGAGGGAAGCGTTGGCAGTAACATTCATTTCCGACGAGAGCATGCATCCATAGAGCTGGTGCGGACGCCTATCTAAAAGCACAGTTTCTAACAAAAATTTATCGGAAACTATATATATAAAACTGTCTAATTAACACTAAACCTGTGTTAATAACACCAATTATCCAGAAAAGAAGAGGGCGGTAAATGCTATCAAAAGCACGGCTACTATCTAACGAGAAAGACGAAGTAAATGACTCTTGGAAGAAGGATTTACGTTCATACAATAATTTATTTATTTATTTTGGAGACCATGCATGGTGCGTTTTTCTCCGCAGCGGGATAGTGTCAGGAATAAGCATGGGAATCATCATCAGCGTGGTCGCGCGTCTGACAACGTGTCTCGCGGAAGAACCGTAATGGCCGGTATCTTTGCGGGACCTGGCTTAAGTTCCTCCAAAGAGCAAGTCCGCGCAGTATTGCTCTTGCGCGAAGGACACGAGCCGCAGACGTTCGGCCACGACCGCTCACCACAGCCGTTCCCAGATGTATGCGAGGAGGCGGCGGAGGAGCAGCGATACCTGCAAGGTCAGGACGAAGGGCACAGTGATGGACGAGTCAACGGTGACGTCAACGTTGACGGAGATGCGAGTCGTGGCGCTGCGTACGTCGGCAACAATAACGCCGGGCCAGTCGGCACTTGCCACGTTGCAGCCTACTCTATGCCCACTCCATACGGATGCTCCGCCCCAAGATATTCCTTGCCAAATCGTGGTTGGATGGGCCCGTTTCGAGCGCGAGGTGTTGCCATACGTGGCATGTCATTCCGCGGTGGCTTTCTTCCGTTTTTTGGTGGTCCTGGACAGCGTCCGCCGATTTCTGGGTGCGGACCGCCGATGGCACCGTGGGAAGTTCAGAGTCAGCCTGGAACACACTGGAGGAGACCATTCCGGCCCCGGTTTAGAGCTCCTACTCAGAGACCCTTCATACCAGGTGCGACAGGTCGTGGTGTTCTCAACGGCTTCGGTAATCGACCATCCCTACCTTCTCGTGCTTGCGGCCATTGGGGCGGCTGGGTGCAAAACCAGTTGACCGACGTCAGAAGTGGCGCGCAATGTGTTCCACGCAAGATAACGCGAAGCGGAGATGACTTTTTGACGGCGAACGTGCGGGACAAGTCTGAACGTAATCGGCAATCGCTTCAGCGTTGCGATGACTTCGCCATGGCAAGCAGTGGCCATGTGTTTCCGTATTCGCGGAAGGAATTCGCCATGACTGGAAATGACAGCGGACATTACAAGCCGCACAAGAGCACTTATAGTGACACATTTAAGCCTGGAGACAATGATGACTTCAGTCAACGTAGTAAGGACGGATCGAAACTTCATCACCGACCGTCTCTGCCTTGCGATGACTTCTCCACAGCTGGCCGGGTACGCGGCGGTAACGAAGCGCCGTTTGCGAGGAAAGAATTCATCACTGCGGGAACCGACAGCGGGCATTACAGGTCACGCAAGAGGCCTGAAGGAGGTTACCATTGCGGTGAACGTGGCAGAGACGGATCGAAACGACAACACCGACCGTCTCTGCCTCGCGATGACTTCTCCAAAGCTGGCCGGGTACGCGGCGGTAACGAGTCGCCGTTTGCGAGAAAAGAATGCATGACTGCGGGAACCGACAGTGGGCTTTACAGGTCGCGCAAGAGAACTTATGGTGACACGTTCAGGCCTGAAGAAGATGACTACTGCGGTGAACGTGGCAGAGGCGGATGGGAACGTCATCACCGACCGTCTCGGCCTCGCAATGACTTCTCCACATCTTGCCGCGTACGCAGTGGTGACGACTCGCCATTTGCGAGCAAAGAATTAAAGACTGCGGGAACCGACAGTGGGCATTACAAGCCACACAAGAGGGCCCATGGTGACTCGCGTAGACATGACAACGACTACTGCAGTCAACGCGACAGCAAGCGAGACCGTAGAGACAGCGCGAAAGACGAAGGCGGCAGTCGTCTACGATGCGAGCTGAGAGACAGACGGAACAGTGTTGTCACCGCTGTCGCTTCGAACGAAGTAAGAGGAACGGTGAAGGCTCAACGCGACTGCAGAGACGAGACGCACTGCTCGTCCCGAGACCAGACCGAGACGTGCGCCCGAACGGAACGCAGTGCCAGTCGCGAGATCAAGGTTGGAAAATCCTCCAATGTGAGCAACCCAGCTACTGTGTATTCTCGAATTCAGACTATGCAAGCTTCACATATGAATGTTACCGATACAGTGTCTATGGTGGAAGTCAGTGACAGGTCTAAAGTGACCGTTGCGTCAGACGCTGTCCCCCGCGTTCGTCACGAGCGAATCTCGCCGGACAAACGCCACAGAGACGAAAGCGAATATGTATCGAAGGAAGGAAATGACGTGGCTGAACTTACCGCGTCCTTGCAGACTTGCTGCGGAGAAGGGCCCTCTTGGTCCACTAGTAACGCTCGATTTGTCCACGATGACATGAATAGGCATACTCGGGGTGCAGTCGAAAACTCGGGGATAATCTGTCGTGACTACCAATGCAGCGTACCGCGACGCAATCAGAACGGCGATTCCGCTTTCTGGGCGGTGGCGAAGACGTCTGAAACGTCGACAGAGTCTAGTCTGAACAATGGAGCCGCAGGCAAACTCGACGAGGCAACAGACGAAGCGCAATACAGGGAAGCGGAAATGGCGGTTGAAAACATGCTGAAATTAATGCGTCGCCTTGCACCGAGGTTTACTGACAAGCACGCCAGAACGGAGTCTATTGACAGCCACATCCCAGACGCAGGGACTCGTGATCTGGAACCTTGTACACGTTGCAATAGTCTTGGTGCAGCCTACCAAGCTCAACCTTCGTCCCGCGTCGTCGGTTGTGATATCTCAGATGAAGCTCAAACCGGCGTGAATACGGAAGCTACGCTCTTTTCCTCCACGGTTAATGTTGATGCAGACAAATTTGTGTACCCTAATCTTGGCTCAAAGACTGGGCTCGGTGATACCGGGTGTCCTCCCGCAGACGCAAGGCGAACGCGTCCGGTTAACGGAGTCTCGTCTACTGGCCCTACGGGTCACTATGAAAACGGGGAGGGAGGCATTTTCGACAATTGTCCAGATGCAGTAGCCGGACCCTCCAGTCTCTCCCTCAGAAGCGTCGTCTCTCCTGATTCTCTGGCCGCGTTAGATTATCCGGTGAAAGACGTCACAGCCGCAGTCTGTCAGTGGCTGGACTCCTCGTTTCCTGACGTCGTCGGAACCGGCTGGAGTGGTGTCGAGCGGAGCCGACGGAATCGGGATACCGGCGCTGCCGTCTCAAGCACGTTTGCGCAGCCATGTTATTCGGCCGTTACCTTGTCCAGTGACTTGGACTGCGACCGTGAGACAGAGTCTTTCCCGTCGAGTGTTTCAAACGATGTCAACGGGGTGATCTCGCTGTCAGAGAGCTTTCCAGCTCGAGAGACGCCGTCCCTGGCACGTTGCGGGGTCTCGACCGCACTGCCCAGTTCGTTGGATGCGCCAACAACTTCGAGGACCTCCGTGGAAGACCTGGAGCTCCTTCAACCCTTGTCTCTGGGACTGTATGTGGAGACCGAAGCGCGCTTCACAAGTGCTGCGTCGTATACGGAAGAAGTCCTGTTTCGATTGAATGCTTCAACCGCTTTGTACGTGGCGGGTCTTTGTCGAGACGACGAAGCCAAGCGGCGTGTGCTTTGCCTTTGCGCCCAAGCCAGGCGAACCGGTATCACCGAGGACCTTGCTGCTGGTATGCGCAATATTGCGTGCGCTGCAGTCGAGGGAAAGCGGGTCCTGTGGAAGGATATGACCTGCGTCCTTCGTCGACTGGCCAGGGTGTGCTGGCTAGCTCCAGAGGCTGGAATCGGAGCTGGAGTGAAGATCCAAGAGATTCGTCTGCCGGAAAGTCACCTGAACGTGTAGACGGTGTAGAGCGTCGATGGCACCGCAATATGGCGCTGTAGTGATAATGTCATGGTCGTTGTTATTCTTGTGTTACGATGTACTTTGCTTAATGAGGCACCCGGAAGTTCGCCGGCATTACTGGTCTTTATTGTTCTCCGTTTCGATCGACGACGATGAAACTATATAAAGCAACGGGATTTCTCATACCAGCCTTGACGATATAAGTAGATCAAGAGGAGGATTCTAGATGTGTTTATGCAAGAATACTTGTTTCGCATTTACGTTCCGAAACTCTTTTTCACTGCTGAGATACCTCTAGGATTTTCGTGGAGGAATTTTCTAAGGATCTGGTCAGTGTTTTGACAAATAAATGCTCTTTACTTAGTGTCGGTGTACGCCTCAATTCCGAGTGAAGTCTGGATATTCGCTCACAGCCCTATTTTGCGCAGCCGCTTTAGCATTAATTTCATAAGAACCGTACCACGGTTAATCCAAGGTCCGCGCTGTTTAGACTTTTTCGAGGATCGTGAAAACATCCTTGAAAGCATTACGCCCATGGACCTTATAACATGTAAACATAAATTATATTGGCTAACAGAAGGAAACTAATAGTTCTCTGTTTTAGGAATCTGTATACAGTTTTGCCGCATTTCCAATTAAATTGAACGTCTGTTTAGATTGTGATAGGCTGAGTATGATGCACGGGTATTGACTTCACAATACGGCCTATATAACAAAGGAAACGGCGAGAAAGGCAGTCTCTGATCAGATAGGAAAACGTTAATGATTGGCTAGCTTTGGCACACTGCGTTAAAATAAGGCGTTGTGGCGTCACGACTATTGAATACAGAAGAAAAAAAAAGTTCTCATGATTTGAGACTGTGGCGTTATCGTTCCGTCATTTATGCAAAACTTGTTTGCCGTTTCTTTTTTAGAAAACAGTTAAGTGCCAATAGAACTTTTCTGGTGTCATGAGCAGAATGTTCGTCGTTCTAAATATGAAATGGTAGACCTTGTTTTTTTTTGTTCAGTCATTTACTGGCATGCACTTTAATGAAGGTTAGTTTTTGTTGGCAGTACAAGAAAAACTCCGGGTTGTTTTTCGTCAACCTTTTTGGTTTTCGTTGTGGCTGAATAATTTTCTTGATAATCTTGAGAAGTCGGTGACTTTTTTTTTACAGAAAAAGCTGTTATGAGATCACTACAAGGGTGCCGTATTTGTCCGCCGCCACGGGTTTCCGTATTATGTATCGCTCGAAATATAAAAAAAACAAAAAAATGATATCCAGGATGTACTGCTGTTAGAACCTGTGTCCTCTCTGACAGCCCCTGCATTCTACCACAGAGCCATGCCGTTGCTTTAGACTCCGCAGCGAAAACACCCTATAGGCGCTGTATCGGGAAGAACCACGTTAACATGTGAAATATAGCGTAGTAGAAGAGGTGTCACACAACGATCAGGTGTCACACAGCGCTAAACCCAGCTGGCGTCGCATAATTCGAA
Source organism: Rhipicephalus microplus (assembly GCF_043290135.1). NCBI lineage: Eukaryota > Metazoa > Arthropoda > Arachnida > Ixodida > Ixodidae > Rhipicephalus > Rhipicephalus microplus. Next base: position 163,890,837 of record NC_134705.1, on the reverse strand, counting down.
CTGCGTGACTAGTGGGTCGTTTAATTCTATAGAAAACGTGACAATTTTGAGCACTTCGTACTTATGGTATAGAGCAGTGAGCCGTCCCGAAGCTTGAACGAGCGTCAAGGGCTTATAGCCAGCTTGGGTGCTTCCAACCAATTACAAATGGTTCAGTCATAATTCATTGTCATCAGCCGTGACACCAATTTATGTGCTGGGTATTTTGAAACTGTACTGGTATTAGTTGTCCCAAAGGAGTTTTCAATGGGTTCAATAAATAATGATCTTCCAGCTTTCTCTGTACATAACTGTGCTGTGCTTTCTGCGCAGGTCTGGTGTTTTCTTTTTTTTCTCTCCTTTCGTAATGCGACAAATATTTTGCCGATTTGTGGAGCCTTGAAGTGCGCATCGATTTCTCATAGTGCCTGCTGGATCTATACTCATTTTTTTTGCCACTCCTATTGCTTTCGTTCTGTGATCTGACAGCGCAGACACAGGTTGCGAACATCCGCACGTTGAAACAACCTCCTGTTTCCTTTACTTGCCTAAAAACACGTGTGTAATAAACGCTTCGGCCAGACCGCACACCACGGACCGACAATCCGGGTAAGAATACTTTCAGTACATAGGCGATGTTAATCGAGACCTAGGAGACTGTTTTTTCTATATAGCGTTGTCCGCATCGATTCATGCGTCTTATAAAGGCTGGTGCACACCGGCAACTAGCAGTGGTCGCGCGACCATTTGCGACTGGTCGCAAACAGTCGCGAACGGTCGCAAAGCGACTGCTTTGGCTATAGTCGCTTCCTGACCGATTTTTCAGTCGCGTGACTGCAGTTGCAAAGCTGCTGAAACCAATCAGTGATTTGTTTTTTTTTTTCATTTTTTTTCATTGCGCTGACCTTCTGCCGCTAGATACAAACGAGTACGTTCCTCTGGATCTGTAGCACCATGGCCACCATGGAATACTTTGCTTGGAGATGGCAGGGTGCAGCAGTTCGAGCAAAGTGTCGAATTTACGTGGCGGCATTCCCAAGAAGCTAAACACCATCAAAGTAAAGAGAAAATAAATCTTTCCCCCGTATTCAGACTCGTTTTTTGTCTTGAACTTGACTTGTCGCAGCTTTCAATGCAGCGCGTTTGGAACGCGTTCGTGCTTCATGCCTTCGCAACGCCTTAAGACACCGCGTTCGAGACGCGTTTGTGCTGCATTTGAGGCTGTGGCAAGTCAAGATAAATTCAAGAGCGTTTCTGAATGCGCTACGACTCTAGGAAATAGTCCTCGTCGTCTAAGCACAGCTCGGGAAATATAGGTGGCTTGCATGGCCGGCCTACTCTCGCGATCGAGGGGATGGGCGCACCCACCACCGGCTTTTGAAAGCGAAGCATTTCTCAGCGAACTTCGGCGACATTGAGCGTATCAATCTATCTAGCCGCCTAGGACTTTAAGCTCTTCTGGCCGTTTCGATAATGGTATCAATACCAAACTTGGTATGGCATAACATGTCTGTATGAAGAACATATTTTACTAGTCATAACAAGAAAATCATGAAATGTATGTCATGAATGTCATGATTTACATTTCATGGTCTCGCAGCTCTTGCGGTGGTTTCGTTCACATGGCATGTTGCAAAACTGTTATGGTATGACATGACTACGTGGCGAACACAAGCGAGAGAACCTAACATGAAAATCATGGCATGCGTGTCATGTAACAACACGACTACATGACATGGTCATGATGCACTCGCGGCCGTTTCGCTAGCTTCACTTGTACCCAATTTTGTATTACGGGACGTGAATCGACGACGAAGGTATGATACCGGTGCAAACATGATAAACATGAGATGTGTGTCATGTAACAACATGACTGCATGCCACGCTCATGATGCGCTCACGACCGTTTCGCTAGCTTCACACATGCCAAATTTGGTATTACGTGACGCCAATGGATGACGAAGGTATGTTACTCGTGGAAACATGGTAATCATGAGATGCGTGTCATGTGAGAACATGACTACATGCCACAATCAAGGCGCCAATACATTTCGACGCGGTGCACGTGCTCGCCGGCGTTCATTTCGTTGCGTCACGCCAGGCGC